>NC_088238.1:65840778-65878278 GCF_036934945.1 Oncorhynchus masou masou | reverse complement strand
AGAATACATTGAAGGGTTTAGGTAAACTGTCTGGGACCGGGAAGAATCCATTAAAGGGTTTAGTTAAACTGGGACCTGGGATAATCCAATAAGGGGTTTAGGTAAACTGGGACCTGGAAGAATCCATTGAAGGGTTTAGGTAAACTGTCTGGGACCTGGTAGAATCCATTGAAGGGTTTTGGTAAACTGGGACCGGGAAGAATCCATTAAAGGGTTTAGTTAAACTGGGACCTGGAAGAATCCATTAAAAGGTTTAGGTAAACTGGGACCTGGAAGAATCCATTAAAGGGTTTAGGTAAACTGTCTGGGACCTCGGAGAATCCATTAAAGGGTTTAGGTAAACTGGGACCGGGAAGAATCCATTAAAGGGTTTAGGTAAACTGGGACCTGGAAGAATCCATTAAAAGGTTTAGGTAAACTGGGACCTGGAAGAATCCAATAAAAGGTTTAGGTAAACTGGGACCTGGAAGAATCCATTAAAGGGTTTAGGTAAACTGTCTGGGACCTCGGAGAATCCATTAAAGGGTTTAGGTAAACTGGGACCGGGATACCCAGCAGTAAGGTTATTGATATAGATTAGTATGGTAGCAGACCCAGCAGGTTATTGATATAGATTAGTATGGTAGAAGACTCAGCAGTAAGGTTATTGATATAGATTAATATGGCAGTAGACCCAGCATTAAGGTTATTGATATAGATTAGTATGGTAGAAGACCCAGTAGTCAGGTTACTGATATAGATTAGTAGGGTAGAAGACCCAGCAGGTAATTGATATAGATTAGTATGGTATGGTAGAAGACCCAGCAGGTTATTGATATAGATTAGTATGGTAGAAGACCCAGCAGGTAGGTTATTGATATAGATTAGTATGGTCGAAGACCCAGCAGTCAGGTTATTGATATAGATTAGTATGGTAGAAGACCCAGCAGTAAGGTTATTGATATAGATTAGTATGGTAGAAGACAAAGCAGTAAGGTTATTGATATAGATTAGTATGGTAGAAGACCCAGCAGGTAATTGATATAGATTAGTATGGTATGGTAGAAGACCCAGCAGTAAGGTTATTGATATAGATTAGTATGGTATGGTAGAAGACCCAGCAGGTTATTGATATAGATTAGTATGGTAGAAGACCCAGCAGGTAGGTTATTGATATAGATTAGTATGGTAGAAGACCCAGCAGTAAGGTTATTGATATAGATTAGTAGGGTAGAAGACCCAGCAGAAAGGTTATTGATATAGATTAGTATGGTCGAAGACCCAGCAGTCAGGTTATTGATATAGATTAGTATGGTAGTAGACCCAGCAGTAAGGTTATTGATATTGTTTAGTATGGTAGTAGACCCAGCAGGTTATTGATATAGATTAGTATGGTATGGTAGAAGACCCAGCAGTAAGGTTATTGATATAGATTAGTATGGTATGGTAGAAGACCCAGCAGGTTATTGATATAGATTAGTATGGTAGAAGACCCAGCAGGTAGGTTATTGATATAGATTAGTATGGTCGAAGACCCAGCAGTCAGGTTATTGATATAGATTAGTATGGTAGAAGACCCAGCAGGTAGGTTATTGATATAGATTAGTATGGTAGAAGACCCAGTAGTCAGGTTATTGATATATATTAGTAGGGTAGAAGACCCAGCAGAAATGTTATTGATATAGATTAGTATGGTCGAAGACCCAGCAGTCAGGTTATTGATATAGATTAGTATGGTAGAAGACCCAGCAGTAAGGTTATTGATATAGATTAGTATGCTAGAAGACCCAGTAGTCAGGTTATTGATATAGATTAGTATGGTAGAATACCCAGCAGTAAGGTTATTGATATAGATTAGTATGGTAGTAGACCCAGCAGTAAGGTTATTGATATTGTTTAGTATGGTAGAAGTCCCAGCAGGTTATTGATATAGATTAGTATGGTAGTAGACCCAGCAGGTTATTGATATAGATTAGTATGGTAGAAGACTCAGCAGTAAGGTTATTGATATAGATTAATATGGCAGTAGACCCAGCAAAAGGTTTATTGATATAGATTAGTATGGTAGAAGACCCAGTAGTCAGGTTATTGATATAGATTAGTATGGTAGTAGACCCAGCAGTAAGGTTATTGATATAGATTAGTATGGTAGTAGACCCAGCAGGTTATTGACATAGATTAGTATGGTAGTAGACCCAGCAGGTTATTGATATAGATTAGTATGGTAGAAGACTCAGCAGTAAGGTTATTGATATAGATTAATATGGCAGTAGACCCAGCATTAAGGTTATTGATATAGATTAGTATGGTAGAAGACCCAGCAATAAGGTTATTGATATAGATTAGTATGGTAGAAGACCCAGCAGGTAATTGATATAGATTAGTATGGTAGTAGACCCAGCAGTAAGGTTATTGATATTGTTTAGTATGGTAGAAGACCCAGCAGGTTATTGATATAGATTAGTATGGTAGTAGACCCAGCAGGTTATTGATATAGATTAGTATGGTAGAAGACTCAGCAGTAAGGTTATTGATATAGATTAATATGGCAGTAGACCCAGCAGTAAGGTTATTGATATAGATTAGTATGGTAGAAGACTCAGCAGTAAGGTTATTGATATAGATTAATATGGCAGTAGACCCAGCAGTAAGGTAATTGATATAGATTAGTATGGTAGAAGACCCAGCAGTAAGGTAATTGATATAGATTAGTATGGTAGAAGACCCAGCAGTAAGGTTATTGATATAGATTAGTATGGTAGAAGACAAAGCAGTAAGGTTATTGATATAGATTAGTATGGTAGAAGACCCAGCAGGTAATTGATATAGATTAGTATGGTATGGTAGAAGACCCAGCAGTAAGGTTATTGATATAGATTAGTATGGTATGGTAGAAGACCCAGCAGGTTATTGATATAGATTAGTATGGTAGAAGACCCAGGAGTAAGGTTATTGATATAGATTAGTATGGTAGTAAACCCAGCAGTAAGGTTATTGATATTGTTTAGTATGGTAGAAGACCCAGCAGGTTATTGATATAGATTAGTATGGTAGTAGACCCAGCAGGTTATTGATATAGATTAGTATGGTCGAAGACCCAGCAGTAAGGTTATTGATATAGATTAGTATGGTAGAAGACCCAGCAGTAAGGTTATTGATATAGATTAGTATGGTAGAAGACCCAGCAGTAAGGTTATTGATATAGATTAGTATGGTATGGTAGAAGACCCATCAGGTTATTGATATAGATTAGTATGGTAGAAGACCCAGCAGGTAGGTTATTGATATAGATTAGTATGGTAGTAGACCCAGCAGGTTATTGATATAGATTAGTATGGTCGAAGACCCAGCAGTAAGGTTATTGGTATAGATTAGTAGGGTAGAAGACCCAGCAGTAAGGTTATTGATATAGATTAGTAGGGTAGAAGACCCAGCAGAAAGGTTATTGATATAGATTAGTATGGTCAAAGACCCAGCAGTCAGGTTATTGATATAGATTAGTATGGTAGAAGACCCAGCAGTCAGGTTATTGATATAGATTAGTATGGTAGAAGACCCAGCACTAAGGTTATTGATATAGATTAGTATGGTAGTAGACCCAGCAGTCAGGTTATTGATATAGATTAGGAATAACAACAGTCCAGTTGATGCCAAGCCATTTGTATAAACAAATTGTTCTCTATCATAAACATAACTATAACTAATTATGTGTTTAATCATGAAAAACGTAATAATGCAATTTAGAAGGTAATATTTCATGACCAACTCTGTCAAAGGCTTTGGATTAATCTAAAAAGATGCCAAGAGCGTATTCATTGTTGTTAAGGGCTGTAAAGATTTGATCTACAAGTTACAAAAGAGACATATCTGTGGAGTAGTTTTTGTGAAAACCATATTGGTGCTCATATAGAATACAGTGTTGATTAAAAGGTTTTAACATCTCTTATACACCAACTTTTAGAAACATATGGTAGTACAGATATTGGGCGATAGTTTATAAAGGATCTTGAATCCACAGATTTAACTTTGACAATGTTCAAATCTTTAGGAACAATACCAGTTTGCATAGATTTGGTGAAGATATACGTTAGAGGTTCAGTGATCGAGGAAGACATTGATTCCACCAAAGAGGCACCAATCTCATCATGACCTGCTACTGAGATCTCTAAGTTAGCAATGACCTCCATCACCTCCATTACATCAGGAGGACCAAACTGAAGCAGAGAAGGGAAATGTCCCCTGGGATGTAATCCTGGGAATTTCTATCAGCAGTTTTCTGTTATTTCTTTGACCGAGAGAAACCCACATTTACAAAAAGGTTTTACATTGCTATGAAATAACATCAAGATCACTATAGGTCTTACTTCCCACAAGACATTGAGATGGAATAGTTGTAGATGCCTTTTTCTTAGTCAACAGTTGATTGATGATTTTCAAAGTTGACTTGATCTTATTTAAGGATTCTTGGAATTTGTTTGTAAAATATATTTTTTGTGGATTGTTCTCATACTTTTGGTAATTTGCAGAGTTCAAGCGAGAGGGATTTGTGAGAAACTTTTTTGTCACGACTTCTGCCGAAGTCGTTGCCTCTCCTTGTTCGGGCGGTGCTCGGCGTTCGACGTCACCGGTCTTCTAGCCATCATTGATCCTTTTTTAATTTTCCATTGGTTTTGTCTTGTCTTCCCACACACCTGTTTTCAATCCCATTCATTACCTGTTGTGTATATAACCCTCTGTTTCCCCTCATGTCTTTGTCAGAGATTGTTTTATTGTCAGTGTAGTGTGTTTGTTGTATAGGTGCGCGTCGGGTCCTTGTACCCATGTTTCTTTGTTATGTACTTTTAGTGTTATGGAGCATACTCCGTGGACTTTATTAAAAGACTCCATTTTACACTCCATTTGACTCTCCTGCGCCTGACTTCCCTGCCACCTATTACACCTATGCATGACATTTTTATCCAACTTGTTTTTTTAAGTGAGGTTTCCAGAACCATCTACTGCTCTTACATGGTTTAACTAATGCAGAGCAGTGGTGAAATACAGAACCATCTGCTGCTCTTACATGGTTTAACTAATGCAGAGCAGTGGTGAAATACAGAACCATCTGCTGCTCTTACATGGTTTCACTAATGCAGAGCAGTGGTGAAATACAGAACCATCTGCTGCTCTTACATGGTTTCACTAATGCAGAGCAGTGGTGAAATACAGAACCATCTGCTGCTCTTACGTGGTTTAACTAATGCAGAGCAGTGGTGAAATACAGAACCATCTGCTGCTCTTACATGGTTTAACTAATGCAGAGCAGAAATACAGCATTGAAAGATGTGAGAAAGGTTTAAGGTAAGCAGACTCCACATCGGCCTGATTATAAACAGTTTCCAATGAAATATCAATTGACATCTTACAGCGCTCACAATGACTTATTTAATGCCGCTAATCATTCCCATATATTCATTTCCAGCTGCCAAAGAGAAGTGGACAATTGGAAAGTGGTCAGTATAAAGTATACCTGCATTAGCCACATCATTCCAAGAATTAGTCAAAGTATTACCAACAAGGGTGGCAGATAGATTGGTCAGTGTAGTGGGATTATTTATAGATGAGGGGAGACAGGTTAACTGGTCAGTGTAGTGGGATTATAGATGAGGGGACACAGGTTAACTGGTCAGTGTAGTGGGATTATAGATGAGGGGATACAGGTTAACTGGTCAGTGTAGTGGGATTATAGATGAGGGGACACAGGTTAACTGGTCAGTGTAGTGGGATTATAGATGAGGGGACACAGGTTAACTGGTCAGTGTAGTGGGATTATAGATGAGGGGACACAGGTTAACTGGTCAGTGTAGTGGGATTATAGATGAGGGGACACAGGTTAACTGGTCAGTGTAGTGGGATTATAGATGAGGGGACACAGGTTAACTGGTCAGTGTAGTGGGATTATAGATGAGGGACACAGGTTAACTGGTCAGTGTAGTGGGATTATAGATGAGGGGACACAGGTTAACTGGTCAGTGTAGTGGGATTATAGATGAGGGGACACAGGTTAACTGGTCAGTGTAGTGGGATTATAGGTGAGGGGACACAGGTTAACTGGTCAGTGTAGTGGGACTATAGATGAGGGGACACAGGTTAACTGGTCAGTGTAGTGGGATTATAGATGAGGGGATACAGGTTAACTGGTCAGTGTAGTGGGATTATAGATGAGGGGACACAGGTTAACTGGTTAATCTAGAGGGATTATAGATGAGGGACACAGGTTAACTGGTCAGTGTAGTGGGATTATAGATGAGGGGACACAGGTTAACTGGTCAGTGTTATGGGATTATAGATGAGGGGACACAGGTTAACTGGTCAGTGTAGTGGGATTATAGATGAGGGGACACAGGTTAACTGGTCAGTGTAGTGGGATTATAGATGAGGGGACACAGGTTAACTGGTCAGTGTAGTGGGATTATAGATGAGGGGACACAGGTTAACTGGTCAGTGCAGTGGGATTATAGGTGAGGGGACACAGGTTAACTGGTCAGTGTAGTGGGATTATAGATGAGGGGACACAGGTTAACTGGTCGGTGTAGTGGGATTATAAATGAGGGGATACAGGTTAACTGGTCAGTGTAGTGGGATTATAGATGAGGGGACACAGGTTAACTGGTCAGTGTAGTGGGATTATAGATGAGGGGACACAGGTTAACTGGTCAGTGTAGTGGGATTATAGATGAGGGGACACAGGTTAACTGGTCAGTGTAGTGGGATTATAGGTGAGGGGACACAGGTTAACTGGTCAGTGTTGTGGGATTATAGATGAGGGGACACAGGTTAACTGGTTAATCTAGTGGGATTATAGATGAGGGACACAGGTTAACTGGTCAGTGTAGTGGGATTATAGATGAGGGGACACAGGTTAACTGGTCAGTGTAGTGGGATTATAGATGAGGGGACACGGGTTAACTGGTCAGTGTTGTGGGATTATAGATGAGGGGACACAGGTTAACTGGTTAATCTTGTGGGATTATAGTTGAGGGACACAGGTTAACTGGTCAGTGTAGTGGGATTATAGATGAGGGGACACAGGTTAACTGGTCAGTGTTGTGGGATTATAGATGAGGGGACACAGGTTAACTGGTCAGTGTAGTGGGATTATAGATGAGGGGACACAGGTTAACTGGTCAGTGTAGTGGGATTATAGATGAGGGGACACAGGTTAACTGGTCAGTGTAGTGGGATTATAGGTGAGGGGACACAGGTTAACTGGTCAGTGTAGTGGGATTATAGATGAGGGGACACAGGTTAACTGGTCAGTGTAGTGGGATTATAGATGAGGGGACACAGGTTAACTGGTCAGTGTAGTGGGATTATAGATGAGGGGACACAGGTTAACTGGTCAGTGTAGTGGGATTTTAGATGAGGGGACACAGGTTAACTGGTCAGTGTTGTGGGATTATAGATGAGGGGACACAGGTTAACTGGTCAGTGTAGTGGGATTATAGATGAGGGGACACAGGTTAACTGGTCAGTGTAGTGGGATTATAGGTGAGGGGACACAGGTTAACTGGTCAGTGTAGTGGGATTATAGATGAGGGGACACAGGTTAACTGGTCAGTGTAGTGGGAATTTAGATGAGGGGACACAGGTTAACTGGTCAGTGTAGTGGGATTATAGATGAGGGAACACAGGTTAACTGGTCAGTGTAGTGGGATTATAGATGAGGGGACACAGGTTAACTGGTCAGTGTTGTGGGATTATAGATGAGGGGACACAGGTTAACTGGTCAGTGTAGTGGGATTTTAGATGAGGGGACACAGGTTAACTGGTCAGTGTAGTGGGATTATAGATGAGGGAACACAGGTTAACTGGTCAGTGTAGTGGGATTATAGATGAGGGGACACAGGTTAACTGGTCAGTGTTGTGGGATTATAGATGAGGGGACACAGGTTAACTGGTTAATCTAGTGGGATTATAGGTGAGGGGACACAGGTTAACTGGTCAGTGTAGTGGGATTATAGATGAGGGGACACAGGTTAACTGGTCAGTGTAGTGGGATTATAGATGAGGGGACACAGGTTAACTGGTCAGTGTAGTGGGATTATAGATGAGGGGACACAGGTTAAGTGGTCAGTGTGGTGGGATTATAGATGAGGGGACACAGGTTAACTGGTCAGTGTAGTGGGATTATAGATGAGGGGACACAGGTTAACTGGTCAGTGTAGTGGGATTATAGGTGAGGGGACACAGGTTAACTGGTCAGTGTAGTGGGATTATAGATGAGGGGACACAAGTTAACTGGTCAGTGTAGTGGGATTATAGATGAGGGGACACCGGTTAACTGGTCAGTGTAGTGGGATTATAGATGAGGGGACACAGGTTAACTGGTCAGTGTTGTGGGATTATAGATGAGGGGACACAGGTTAACTGGTCAGTGTAGTGGGATTATAGATGAGGGGACACAGGTTAACTGGTCAGTGTAGTGGGATTATAGATGAGGGGACACAGGTTAACTGGTCAGTGTAGTGGGATTATAGATGAGGGGACACAGGTTAACTGGTCAGTGTAGTGGGATTATAGGTGAGGGGACACAGGTTAACTGGTCAGTGTAGTGGGATTATAGGTGAGGGGACACAGGTTATCTGGTCAGTGTAGTGGGATTATAGATGAGGGGACACAGGTTAACTGGTCAGTGTAGTGGGATTATAGATGAGGGGACACAGGTTAACTGGTCAGTGTAGTGGGATTATAGATGAGGGGACACAGGTTAACTGGTCAGTGTAGTGGGATTATAGGTGAGGGGACACAAGTTAACTGGTCAGTGTAGTGGGATTATAGATGAGGGGACACCGGTTAACTGGTCAATGTAGTGGGATTATAGATGAGGGGACACAGGTTAACTGGTCAGTGTTGTGGGATTATAGATGAGGGGACACAGGTTAACTGGTCAGTGTAGTGGGATTATAGATGAGGGGACACAGGTTAACTGGTCAGTGTAGTGGGATTATAGTTGAGGGGACACAGGTTAACTGGTCAGTGTAGTGGGATTATAGGTGAGGGGACACAGGTTAACTGGTCAGTGTAGTGGGATTATAGATGAGGGGACACAGGTTAACTGGTCAGTGTAGTGGGATTATAGATGAGGGGACACAGGTTAACTGGTCAGTGTAGTGGGATTATAGATGAGGGGACACAGGTTAACTGGTCAGTGTAGTTGGATTATAGATGAGGGGACACAGGTTAACTGGTCAGTGTAGTGGGATTATAGATGAGGAGACACAGGTTAACTGGTCAGTGTAGTGGGATTATAGATGAGGGGACACAGGTTAACTGGTCAGTGTAGTGGGGTTATAGATGAGGGGACACAGGTTAACTGGTCAGTGTAGTGGGATTATAGATGAGGGGACACAGGTTAACTGGTCAGTGTAGTGGGATTATAGATGAGGGGACACAGGTTAACTGGTCAGTGTTGTGGGATTATAGATGAGGGGACACAGGTTAACTGGTTAATCTAGTGGGATTATAGATGAGGGACACAGGTTAACTGGTCAGTGTAGTGGGATTATAGATGAGGGGACACAGGTTAACTGGTCAGTGTAGTGGGATTATAGATGAGGGGACACAGGTTAACTGGTCAGTGTAGTGGGATTATAGATGAGGGGACACAGGTTAACTGGTCAGTGTAGTGGGATTATAGATGAGGGGACACAGGTTAACTGGTCAGTGTAGTGGGATTATAGGTGAGGGGACACAGGTTAACTGGTCAGTGTAGTGGGATTATTGGTGAGGGGACACAGGTTAACTGGTCAGTGTAGTGGGATTATAGATGAGGGGACACAGGTTAACTGGTCAGTGTAGTGGGATTATAGATGAGGGGACACAGGTTAACTGGTCAGTGTAGTGGGATTATAGATGAGGGGACACAGGTTAACTGGTCAGTGTAGTGGGATTATAGATGAGGGGACACAGGTTAACTGGTCAGTGCAGTGGGATTATAGGTGAGGGGACACAGGTTAACTGGTCAGTGTAGTGGGATTATAGATGAGGGGACACAGGTTAACTGGTCAGTGTAGTGGGATTATAGATGAGGGGATACAGGTTAACTGGTCAGTGTAGTGGGATTATAGATGAGGGGACACAGGTTAACTGGTCAGTGTAGTGGGATTATAGATGAGGGGACACAGGTTAACTGGTCAGTGTAGTGGGATTATAGATGAGGGGACACAGGTTAACTGGTCAGTGTAGTGGGATTATAGATGAGGGGACACAGGTTAACTGGTCAGTGTAGTGGGATTATAGATGAGGGGACACGGGTTAACTGGTCAGTGTAGTGGGATTATAGATGAGGGGACACAGGTTAACTGGTCAGTGTAGTGGGATTATAGATGAGGGACACAGGTTAACTGGTCAGTGTAGTGGGATTATAGATGAGGGGACACAGGTTAACTGGTCAGTGTAGTGGGATTATAGATGAGGGGACACAGGTTAACTGGTCAGTGTTGTGGGATTATAGATGAGGGGACACAGGTTAACTGGTCAGTGTAGTGGGATTATAGGTGAGGGGACACAGGTTAACTGGTCAGTGTAGTGGGATTATAGATGAGGGGACACAGGTTAACTGGTCAGTGTAGTGGGATTATAGATGAGGGGACACAGGTTAACTGGTCAGTGCAGTGGGATTATAGGTGAGGGGACACAGGTTAACTGGTCAGTGTAGTGGGATTATAGATGAGGGGACACAGGTTAACTGGTCAGTGTAGTGGGATTATAGATGAGGGGATACAGGTTAACTGGTCAGTGTAGTGGGATTATAGATGAGGGGACACAGGTTAACTGGTCAGTGTAGTGGGATTATAGATGAGGGGACACAGGTTAACTGGTCAGTGTAGTGGGATTATAGATGAGGGGACACAGGTTAACTGGTCAGTGTAGTGGGATTATAGATGAGGGGACACAGGTTAACTGGTCAGTGTAGTGGGATTATAGATGAGGGGACACAGGTTAACTGGTCTGTGTAGTGGGATTATAGATGAGGGGACACAGGTTAACTGGTCAGTGTAGTGGGATTATAGATGAGGGACACAGGTTAACTGGTCAGTGTAGTGGGATTATAGATGAGGGGACACAGGTTAACTGGTCAGTGTAGTGGGATTAAAGATGAGGGGACACAGGTTAACTGGTCAGTGTAGTGGGATTATAGGTGAGGGGACACAGGTTAACTGGTCAGTGTAGTGGGATTATAGATGAGGGGACACAGGTTAACTGGTCAGTGTAGTGGGATTATAGATGAGGGGATACAGGTTAACTGGTCAGTGTAGTGGGATTATAGATGAGGGGACACAGGTTAACTGGTCAGTGTAGTGGGATTATAGATGAGGGGACACAGGTTAACTGGTCAGTGTAGTGGGATTATAGATGAGGGGACACAGGTTAACTGGTCAGTGCAGTGGGATTATAGGTGAGGGGACACAGGTTAACTGGTCAGTGTAGTGGGATTATAGATGAGGGGACACAGGTTAACTGGTCAGTGTAGTGGGATTATAGATGAGGGGATACAGGTTAACTGGTCAGTGTAGTGGGATTATAGATGAGGGGACACAGGTTAACTGGTCAGTGTAGTGGGATTATAGATGAGGGGACACAGGTTAACTGGTCAGTGTAGTGGGATTATAGATGAGGGGACACAGGTTAACTGGTCAGTGTAGTGGGATTATAGATGAGGGGACACAGGTTAACTGGTCAGTGTAGTGGGATTATAGATGAGGGGACACAGGTTAACTGGTCTGTGTAGTGGGATTATAGATGAGGGGACACAGGTTAACTGGTCAGTGTAGTGGGATTATAGATGAGGGACACAGGTTAACTGGTCAGTGTAGTGGGATTATAGATGAGGGGACACAGGTTAACTGGTCAGTGTAGTGGGATTAAAGATGAGGGGACACAGGTTAACTGGTCAGTGTAGTGGGATTATAGGTGAGGGGACACAGGTTAACTGGTCAGTGTAGTGGGATTATAGATGAGGGGACACAGGTTAACTGGTCAGTGTAGTGGGATTATAGATGAGGGGATACAGGTTAACTGGTCAGTGTAGTGGGATTATAGATGAGGGGACACAGGTTAACTGGTTAATCTAGAGGGATTATAGATGAGGGACACAGGTTAACTGGTCAGTGTAGTGGGATTATAGATGAGGGGACACAGGTTAACTGGTCAGTGTTATGGGATTATAGATGAGGGGACACAGGTTAACTGGTCAGTGTAGTGGGATTATAGATGAGGGGACACAGGTTAACTGGTCAGTGTAGTGGGATTATAGATGAGGGGACACAGGTTAACTGGTCAGTGTAGTGGGATTATAGATGAGGGGACACAGGTTAACTGGTCAGTGCAGTGGGATTATAGGTGAGGGGACACAGGTTAACTGGTCAGTGTAGTGGGATTATAGATGAGGGGACACAGGTTAACTGGTCGGTGTAGTGGGATTATAAATGAGGGGATACAGGTTAACTGGTCAGTGTAGTGGGATTATAGATGAGGGGACACAGGTTAACTGGTCAGTGTAGTGGGATTATAGATGAGGGGACACAGGTTAACTGGTCAGTGTAGTGGGATTATAGATGAGGGGACACAGGTTAACTGGTCAGTGTAGTGGGATTATAGGTGAGGGGACACAGGTTAACTGGTCAGTGTTGTGGGATTATAGATGAGGGGACACAGGTTAACTGGTTAATCTAGTGGGATTATAGATGAGGGACACAGGTTAACTGGTCAGTTTAGTGGGATTATAGATGAGGGGACACAGGTTAACTGGTCAGTGAAGTGGGATTATAGATGAGGGGACACGGGTTAACTGGTCAGTGTTGTGGGATTATAGATGAGGGGACACAGGTTAACTGGTTAATCTTGTGGGATTATAGTTGAGGGACACAGGTTAACTGGTCAGTGTAGTGGGATTATAGATGAGGGGACACAGGTTAACTGGTCAGTGTTGTGGGATTATAGATGAGGGGACACAGGTTAACTGGTCAGTGTAGTGGGATTATAGATGAGGGGACACAGGTTAACTGGTCAGTGTAGTGGGATTATAGATGAGGGGACACAGGTTAACTGGTCAGTGTAGTGGGATTATAGGTGAGGGGACACAGGTTAACTGGTCAGTGTAGTGCGATTATAGATGAGGGGACACAGGTTAACTGGTCAGTGTAGTGGGATTATAGATGAGGGGACACAGGTTAACTGGTCAGTGTAGTGGGATTATAGATGAGGGGACACAGGTTAACTGGTCAGTGTAGTGGGATTTTAGATGAGGGGACACAGGTTAACTGGTCAGTGTTGTGGGATTATAGATGAGGGGACACAGGTTAACTGGTCAGTGTAGTGGGATTATAGATGAGAGGACACAGGTTAACTGGTCAGTGTAGTGGGATTATAGGTGAGGGGACACAGGTTAACTGGTCAGTGTAGTGGGATTATAGATGAGGGGACACAGGTTAACTGGTCAGTGTAGTGGGAATTTAGATGAGGGGACACAGGTTAACTGGTCAGTGTAGTGGGATTATAGATGAGGGAACACAGGTTAACTGGTCAGTGTAGTGGGATTATAGATGAGGGGACACAGGTTAACTGGTCAGTGTTGTGGGATTATAGATGAGGGGACACAGGTTAACTGGTCAGTGTAGTGGGATTTTAGATGAGGGGACACAGGTTAACTGGTCAGTGTAGTGGGATTATAGATGAGGGAACACAGGTTAACTGGTCAGTGTAGTGGGATTATAGATGAGGGGACACAGGTTAACTGGTCAGTGTTGTGGGATTATAGATGAGGGGACACAGGTTAACTGGTTAATCTAGTGGGATTATAGGTGAGGGGACACAGGTTAACTGGTCAGTGTAGTGGGATTATAGATGAGGGGACACAGGTTAACTGGTCAGTGTAGTGGGATTATAGATGAGGGGACACAGGTTAACTGGTCAGTGTAGTGGGATTATAGATGAGGGGACACAGGTTAAGTGGTCAGTGTGGTGGGATTATAGATGAGGGGACACAGGTTAACTGGTCAGTGTAGTGGGATTATAGATGAGGGGACACAGGTTAACTGGTCAGTGTAGTGGGATTATAGGTGAGGGGACACAGGTTAACTGGTCAGTGTAGTGGGATTATAGATGAGGGGACACAAGTTAACTGGTCAGTGTAGTGGGATTATAGATGAGGGGACACCGGTTAACTGGTCAGTGTAGTGGGATTATAGATGAGGGGACACAGGTTAACTGGTCAGTGTTGTGGGATTATAGATGAGGGGACACAGGTTAACTGGTCAGTGTAGTGGGATTATAGATGAGGGGACACAGGTTAACTGGTCAGTGTAGTGGGATTATAGATGAGGGGACACAGGTTAACTGGTCAGTGTAGTGGGATTATAGATGAGGGGACACAGGTTAACTGGTCAGTGTAGTGGGATTATAGGTGAGGGGACACAGGTTAACTGGTCAGTGTAGTGGGATTATAGGTGAGGGGACACAGGTTATCTGGTCAGTGTAGTGGGATTATAGATGAGGGGACACAGGTTAACTGGTCAGTGTAGTGGGATTATAGATGAGGGGACACAGGTTAACTGGTCAGTGTAGTGGGATTATAGATGAGGGGACACAGGTTAACTGGTCAGTGTAGTGGGATTATAGGTGAGGGGACACAAGTTAACTGGTCAGTGTAGTGGGATTATAGATGAGGGGACACCGGTTAACTGGTCAATGTAGTGGGATTATAGATGAGGGGACACAGGTTAACTGGTCAGTGTAGTGGGATTATAGATGAGGGGACACAGGTTAACTGGTCAGTGTAGTGGGATTATAGTTGAGGGGACACAGGTTAACTGGTCAGTGTAGTGGGATTATAGGTGAGGGGACACAGGTTAACTGGTCAGTGTAGTGGGATTATAGATGAGGGGACACAGGTTAACTGGTCAGTGTAGTGGGATTATAGATGAGGGGACACAGGTTAACTGGTCAGTGTAGTGGGATTATAGATGAGGGGACACAGGTTAACTGGTCAGTGTAGTTGGATTATAGATGAGGGGACACAGGTTAACTGGTCAGTGTAGTGGGATTATAGATGAGGAGACACAGGTTAACTGGTCAGTGTAGTGGGATTATAGATGAGGGGACACAGGTTAACTGGTCAGTGTAGTGGGGTTATAGATGAGGGGACACAGGTTAACTGGTCAGTGTAGTGGGATTATAGATGAGGGGACACAGGTTAACTGGTCAGTGTAGTGGGATTATAGATGAGGGGACACAGGTTAACTGGTCAGTGTTGTGGGATTATAGATGAGGGGACACAGGTTAACTGGTTAATCTAGTGGGATTATAGATGAGGGACACAGGTTAACTGGTCAGTGTAGTGGGATTATAGATGAGGGGACACAGGTTAACTGGTCAGTGTAGTGGGATTATAGATGAGGGGACTCAGGTTAACTGGTCAGTGTAGTGGGATTATAGATGAGGGGACACAGGTTAACTGGTCAGTGTAGTGGGATTATAGATGAGGGGACACAGGTTAACTGGTCAGTGTAGTGGGATTATAGGTGAGGGGACACAGGTTAACTGGTCAGTGTAGTGGGATTATAGGTGAGGGGACACAGGTTAACTGGTCAGTGTAGTGGGATTATAGATGAGGGGACACAGGTTAACTGGTCAGTGTAGTGGGATTATAGATGAGGGGACACAGGTTAACTGGTCAGTGTAGTGGGATTATAGATGAGGGGACACAGGTTAACTGGTCAGTGTAGTGGGATTATAGATGAGGGGACACAGGTTAACTGGTCAGTGCAGTGGGATTATAGGTGAGGGGACACAGGTTAACTGGTCAGTGTAGTGGGATTATAGATGAGGGGACACAGGTTAACTGGTCAGTGTAGTGGGATTAAAGATGAGGGGATACAGGTTAACTGGTCAGTGTAGTGGGATTATAGATGAGGGGACACAGGTTAACTGGTCAGTGTAGTGGGATTATAGATGAGGGGACACAGGTTAACTGGTCAGTGCAGTGGGATTATAGGTGAGGGGACACAGGTTAACTGGTCAGTGTAGTGGGATTATAGATGAGGGGACACAGGTTAACTGGTCAGTGTAGTGGGATTATAGATGAGGGGACACAGGTTAACTGGTCAGTGTAGTTGGATTATAGATGAGGGGATACAGGTTAACTGCTCAGTGTAGTGGGATTATAGATGAGGAGACACAGGTTAACTGGTCAGTGTAGTGGGATTATAGATGAGGGGACACAGGTTAACTGGTCAGTGTAGTGGGGTTATAGATGAGGGGACACAGGTTAACTGGTCAGTGTAGTGGGATTATAGATGAGGGGACACAGGTTAACTGGTCAGTGTAGTGGGATTATAGATGAGGGGACACAGGTTAACTGGTCAGTGTTGTGGGATTATAGATGAGGGGACACAGGTTAACTGGTTAATCTAGTGGGATTATAGATGAGGGACACAGGTTAACTGGTCAGTGTAGTGGGATTATAGATGAGGGGACACAGGTTAACTGGTCAGTGTTGTGGGATTATAGATGAGGGGACACAGGTTAACTGGTCAGTGTAGTGGGATTATAGATGAGGGGACACAGGTTAACTGGTCAGTGTAGTGGGATTATAGATGAGGGGACACAGGTTAACTGGTCAGTGTAGTGGGATTATAGATGAGGGGACACAGGTTAACTGGTCAGTGTAGGGAGATTATAGATGAGGGGACACAGGTTAACTGGTCAGTGTAGTGGGATTATAGGTGAGGGGACACAGGTTAACTGGTCAGTGTAGTGGGATTATAGATGAGGGGACACAGGTTAACTGGTCAGTGTAGTGGGATTATAGATGAGGGGACACAGGTTAACTGGTCAGTGTAGTGGGATTATAGATGAGGGGACACAGGTTAACTGGTCAGTGTAGTGGGATTATAGATGAGGGGACACAGGTTAACTGGTCAGTGTAGTGGGATTATAGATGAGGGGACACAGGTTAACTGGTCAGTGCAGTGGGATTATAGGTGAGGGGACACAGGTTAACTGGTCAGTGTAGTGGGATTATAGATGAGGGGACACAGGTTAACTGGTCAGTGTAGTGGGATTATAGATGAGGGGACACAGGTTAACTGGTCAGTGTAGTGGGATTATAGATGAGGGGACACAGGTTAACTGGTCAGTGTAGTGGGATTATAGATGAGGGGACACAGGTTAACTGGTCTGTGTAGTGGGTTTATAGATGAGGGGACACAGGTTAACTGGTCAGTGTAGTGGGATTATAGATGAGGGGACACAGGTTAACTGGTCAGTGTAGTGGGATTATAGATGAGGGGACACAGGTTAACTGGTCAGTGTAGTGGGATTATAGATGAGGGGACACAGGTTAACTGGTCAGTGTAGTGGGATTATAGGTGAGGGGACACAGGTTAACTGGTCAGTGTTGTGGGATTATAGATGAGGGGACACAGGTTAACTGGTTAATCTAGTGGGATTATAGATGAGGGACACAGTTTAACTGGTCAGTGTAGTGGGATTATAGATGAGGGGACACAGGTTAACTGGTCAGTGTAGTGGGATTATAGATGAGGGGACACAGGTTAACTGGTCAGTGTAGTGGGATTATAGGTGAGGGGACACAGGTTAACTGGTCAGTGTAGTGGGATTATAGATGAGAGGACACAGGTTAACTGGTCAGTGTAGTGGGATTATAGGTGAGGGGACACAGGTTAACTGGTCAGTGTAGTGGGATTTTAGATGAGGGGACACAGGTTAACTGGTCAGTGTTGTGGGATTATAGATGAGGGGACACAGGTTAACTGGTCAGTGTAGTGGGATTATAGATGAGAGGACACAGGTTAACTGGTCAGTGTAGTGGGATTATAGGTGAGCGGACACAGGTTAACTGGTCAGTGTAGTGGGATTATAGATGAGGGGACACAGGTTAACTGGTCAGTGTAGTGGGATTTTAGATGAGGGGACACAGGTTAACTGGTCAGTGTAGTGGGATTATAGATGAGGGGACACAGGTTAACTGGTCAGTGTAGTGGGATTATAGATGAGGGGACACAGGTTAACTGGTCAGTGTTGTGGGATTATAGATGAGGGGACACAGGTTAACTGGTTAATCTAGTGGGATTATAGGTGAGGGGACACAGGTTAACTGGTCAGTGTAGTGGGATTATAGATGAGGGGACACAGGTTAACTGGTCAGTGTAGTGGGATTATAGATGAGGGGACACAGGTTAACTGGTCAGTGTAGTGGGATTATAGATGAGGGGACACAGGTTAAGTGGTCAGTGTGGTGGGATTATAGATGAGGGGACACAGGTTAACTGGTCAGTGTAGTGGGATTATAGATGAGGGGACACAGGTTAACTGGTCAGTGTAGTGGGATTATAGGTGAGGGGACACAGGTTAACTGGTCAGTGTAGTGGGATTATAGATGAGGGGACACAAGTTAACTGGTCAGTGTAGTGGGATTATAGATGAGGGGACACCGGTTAACTGGTCAGTGTAGTGGGATTATAGATGAGGGGACACAGGTTAACTGGTCAGTGTTGTGGGATTATAGATGAGGGGACACAGGTTAACTGGTCAGTGTAGTGGGATTATAGATGAGGGGACACAGGTTAACTGGTCAGTGTAGTGGGATTATAGATGTGGGGACACAGGTTAACTGGTTAGTGTAGTGGGATTATAGATGAGGGGACACAGGTTAACTGGTCAGTGTAGTGGGATTATAGATGAGGGGACACAGGTTAACTGGTCAGTGTAGTGGGATTATAGGTGAGGGGACACAGGTTAACTGGTCAGTGTAGTGGGATTATAGGTGAGGGGACACAGGTTAACTGGTCAGTGTTGTGGGATTATAGATGAGGGGACACAGGTTAACTGGTTAATCTAGTGGGATTATAGATGAGGGACACAGGTTAACTGGTCAGTGTAGTGGGATTATAGATGAGGGGACACAGGTTAACTGGTTAATCTAGTGGGATTATAGATGAGGGGACACAGGTTAACTGGTCAGTGTAGTGGGATTATAGATGAGGGGACACAGGTTAACTGGTCAGTGTAGTGGGATTATAGATGAGGGGACACAGGTTAACTGGTCAGTGTAGTGGGATTATAGATGAGGGGACACAGGTTAACTGGTCAGTGTAGTGGGATTATAGATGAGGGGACACAGGTTAACTGGTCAGTGTAGTGGGATTATAGGTGAGGGGACACAGATCGATGATGGATAAAGTATTTAAAACATTAGATGTCAGTGAGATGTTCTCACTTTCAAATACATTGATGCTGTAATCACCCAATATAAAACACATTTTATCTTCATTATTAATCAAACCCAAGGTTAATGCAAGGATATCAATGAAAATACCCAGAGTCGGGTGGCCGATAGATGCATCCAACTACCACTTTTTGACCACCAACAAATGAACATGAGGGAATTTCTATGAAGAGATTCAACATCAATGTTATCAAGCGTAAGTCCACAGTCCTCTCTCACAAAGAATTGAAAACATTTCTGAACAAATATAGACCCTCCTCCTCCCACTCTTGATGTTCTCCAGTGGTGAACAGCATTATAAGGATAGATTGTCTCTTCAGGCAACCAGGTTTCTGAAAAGGGCAACAATGGAACATTCATGACTGAGAGAAAACAGATATTGAAGGTGGTTGTGATTTTTAGGAAGACTGTGAACATCCAAATGAAAGGTATGAAATAATCTTGTCTTGGAATTAGATACACTGCTGTACATGTTGTTAATGTGCTTAACATTATAGTAATCACAAGTGATTGATGTTTTAATCTGGATCAACACAATCATTATATTTATTGTTCGCTTCATTAATATCTAATGGGTTAAAGACCATGTTATCAGGGTTGATATCTTGCCCAATTTAAAGAGATACACAGTCTGAGTGGAACAGAAACAAGTGTATGCCTCACATGTCCAATACAACCATACATTGGTGTTCGTTTCATCAATAGGGGTGCACTTCCTATAGAAGGCACATTGACACAGTCCACCTAACACCACTGAAGACTTCAGAGGGTTAAGACAGTTGGCAATGTGTGGTAATGGTCATGAGGTGAAACACAGAAACTTCTTCAATTAGTCGTGGCAGCAGTTCCTTTTTTAATGGAGATTTAAATTCCCTTCAGGCACTTGGCTCTCCTGAGAATTTCATCAATATCTTTGAACCAGTTTCATCACTATAGATCTTTATTTTATTTATTTAACCTTTATTTAACGAAGCAAGTCAGTTAAGATCAAATTGTTATTTAGAATGACGACCTAACCAAAAGGCAAAAGGCCTCCGCGGGGGCGGGGCCTGGGATTAAAAAGAAAGGACAAAACACACATCACGACAAAACACATTTCTATGCGCCCTCCAGATCTCGATGAGTTTAGCATCTAGTTTGCTCTGCCAGGAGTTTATTGGCCTTGAGTTCTGTGTCATACCAAGTTTCAGTCTTTATGTCCTCAATTCCATCGATTAAAATGTTATTGCTCCTTTTTTGGTTTTCAATGTAGTCTCCTTTGGAAGCTTGTCAAGTGTTGTTTGGAAAATTGTGAAATCCTCAGACATGGTTTTGAATGCAGTCAACTCTAACCCTACATATCAATAACTCTAACTCCCTAACCTACATACAGTGCATTTGGAAATTATTCAGACCCCTTGACATTATCCACATTTTGTTACGTTACAGCCTTATTCTAAAATGGATTACATAAATACAAATCCTCAGCAATATACAAAAATACCCCATAATGACGAAGCGAAAACATTTTTATTAAAAAATAAAATAAAAACAGAAGTATCTTATGTAAATAAGTATTCAGACTCTTTGCTGAGACTCGAAATCGAGCTCAGGTGCACCCTGTTTCCATTGATCATCCTTGAGATGTTTCTACAACTTGATTGGACATGATTTGGAAAGGCACACCTGTCTATATAAGATCCCACAGTTGACAGTGCATGTCAGAGCAAAAACCAAGCCATGAGGTTGAAGGATTGTGCCGAGGAACAGATCTGGGGAAGGGGACCAAAAAAATGTCTGCAGCATTGAAGGTCCCCGAGAACACAGTGGCCTCCATCATTCTTAAATGGAAGAAGTTTGGAACCACCAAGACTCTTCCTAGAGCTGGCCTCCCGGCCAAACTGAGCAATCAGGGGAGAAGGGCCTTGGTCAGGGAGGTGACTAAGAACCCAATGGTCACTCTGACAGAGCTCTAAAGTTCCTCTGTGGAGATGGGAGAACCTTCCAGAAGGACAACAATCTTCTGCAGCACTCCACCAATCAGGCCTTTATGGTAGAGTGACCTGACAGAAGCCACTCCTCAGTAAAAGGCACACGACACCCCGCTTGGAGTTTGCCAAAAGGCACCTAAAGGACTCAGACCATGAGAAACAAGATGTTCTAGTCTGATGAAACCAAGATTGAACTATTTTACCTGAATGCAAAGCGTCACGTCTGGAGGAAACAAGGCACCATCCCTATGGTGAAGCATGGGGGTGGCAGCATCATGCTGTGGGGATGTTTTTCAGTCGCAGAGACTGGGAGCCTAGTCAGGTTCGAGGGAAAGATGAACGGAGCAAAGTACAGAGATCCTTGATGAAAACCTGCTCCAGAGCGCTCAAGACCTCAGACTGGGGTGTAGGTTCACCTTCCAACAGGACAACGACCGTAAGCACAAGAGCCCGGACTTGAACCCGATCGAACATCTCTGGAGAGACCTGAAAATAGCTGTGCAGCGACGCTCCTCATCCAACCTGACAGAGCTTGAGAGGATCTGCAGAGAAGAATGGGAGAAACTCCCCAAATACAGGTGTGCCAAGCTTGTAGCGTCATACCCAAGATGCTTCAACAAAGTACTGAGTAAAGGGTCTGAATACTGATGTAAATGTGATATTTCCATTTAAATTGTTTATATTTTTTTGTAAAAATGTCCAAAAACATGGTTTTGCTTTCTCATTATGGGGTATTGTGTGTAGATTGATGAGAGGGGGGCTATTTAATCCATTTTAGAACAAGGCTGTAACGTACCAAAATGGGGGAAAAGTCAAGGGGTCTGAATACTTTCTGAATGGACTGTATGTATGTTAGTGTACACGTATGTTTGTTTACATGTATGTTAGTAAACACGTATGTTTGTTCACAGTACATGTTGGTTTGTTTACATGTATGTATGTTAGTGTACACGTATGTTTGTTTACACTTGTTTATATGTATGCTTTACATACAGTTTCACATTTCAGCCCTGTTGGCCCCTAGAACATATCAGCCCTGTTGGTCCCTAGAACATATCAGCCCTGTTGGTCTCTAGAACATATCAGCCCTGTTGGTCCCTAGAACATATCAGCCCTGTTGGTCCCTAGAACATATCAGCCCTGTTGGTCCCTAGAACATATCAGCCCTGTTGGTCCCTAGAACATATCAGCCCTGTTGGCCCCTAGAACATATCAGCCCTGTTGGTCCCTAGAACATATCAGCCCTGTTGGTCCCTAGAACATATCAGCCCTGTTGGTCCCTAGAACATATCAGCCCTGTTGGTCCCTAGAACATATCAGCCCTGTTGGTCCCTAGAACATATCAGCCCTGTTGGTCCCTAGAACATATCAGCCCTGTTGGTCCCTAGAACATATCAGCCCTGTTGGTCCCTAGAACATATCAGCCCTGTTGGTCTCTAGAACATATCAGCCCTGTTGGTCCCTAGAACATATCAGCCCTGTTGGTCCCTAGAACATATCAGCCCTGTTGGTCCCTAGAACATATCAGCCCTGTTGGCCCCTAGAACATATCAGCCCTGTTGGTCCCTAGAACATATCAGCCCTGTTGGCCCCTAGAACATATCAGCCCTGTTGGCCCCTAGAACATATCAGCCCTGTTGGCCCTAGAACATATCAGCTCTGTTGGTCCCTAGAACATATCAGCCCTGTTGGACATATCAGCACTGTTGGCCCCTAGAACATATCAGCCCTGTTGGCCCTAGAACATATCAGCTCTGTTGGTCCCTAGAACATATCAGCCCTGTTGGACATATCAGCACTGTTGGCCCCTAGAACATATCAGCTCTGATGGTCCCAATAACATATCAGCCCTGTTGGCGCCTAGAACATATCAGCTCTGTTGGTCCCTAGAACATATCAGCCCTGTTGGACATATCAGCACTGTTGGCCCCTAGAACACATCAGATTGATCTGGGGAATGAACGGGGGGGGGGATCTTGGTCTGAATCTCCATGGAAACATCATCTCCTCTTCTGGTTACCGTAGAAACACCATGGTGAGCAGACCTTAGAGACAAATAAACAAGAGTTACACACACGCACACGCGCGCACACACACACACGCACACGCACAGATGTCTTACCCAGTGTGTAGGCGCACACCAATTTCTGTGTGACAGTCACATGGGCATAGCTAGGAACCAAGTTGTTGGGCTCAGAGTGGAGGGGGAGCATTAAGAAAGCAACACACACCACACCCATCACCACCGACACTGCAAACTGGGACAGTCTCCGAACTAGAGGGGAGAGAGATGATACATGTTGACTGAGATGTGACTGTTTCTTTAAGGGGAGAGAGATGATACATGTTGACTGAGATGTGACTGTTTCTACAAGGGGAGAGAGATGATACATGTTGACTGAGATGTGACTGTTTCTACAAGGGGAGAGAGATGATACATGTTGACTGAGATGTGACAGTTTCTATAAGGGGAGAGAGATGATACATGTTGACTGAGATGTGACTGTTTCTATAAGGGGAGAGAGATGATACATGTTGACTGAGATGTGACTGTTTCTATAAGGGGAGAGAGATGATACATGTTGACTGAGATGTGACTGTTTCTATAAGGGGCGAGAGATGATACATGTTGACTGAGATGTGACTGTTTCTACAAGGGGAGAGAGATGATACATGTTGACTGAGATGTGACTGTTTCTACAAGGGGAGAGAGATGATACATGTTGACTGAGATGTGACTGTTTCTTTAAGGGGAGAGAGATGATACATGTTGACTGAGATGTGACTGTTTCTTTAAGGGGAGAGAGATGATACATGTTGACTGAGATGTGACTGTTTCTATAAGGGGAGAGAGATGATACATGTTGACTGAGATGTGACTGTTTCTAAAAGGGGAGAGAGATGATACATGTTGACTGAGATGTGACTGTTTCTACAAGGGGAGAGAGATGATACATGTTGACTGAGATGTGACAGTTTCTATAAGGGGAGAGAGATGATACATGTTGACTGAGATGTGACTGTTTCTATAAGGGGAGAGAGATGATACATGTTGACTGAGATGTGACTGTTTCTATAAGGGGAGAGATGATACATGTTGACTGAGATGTGACTGTTTCTATAAGGGGCGAGAGATGATACATGTTGACTGAGATGTGACTGTTTCTACAAGGGGAGAGAGATGATACATGTTGACTGAGATGTGACTGTTTCTACAAGGGGAGAGAGATGATACATGTTGACTGAGATGTGACTGTTTCTTTAAGGGAGAGAGATGATACATGTTGACTGAGATGTGACTGTTTCTTTAAGGGGAGAGAGATGATACATGTTGACTGAGATGTGACTGTTTCTACAAGGGGAGAGAGATGATACATGTTGACTGAGATGTGACTGTTTCTACAAGGGGAGAGAGATGATACATGTTGACTGAGATGTGACTGTTTCTTTAAGGGGAGAGAGATGATACATGTTGACTGAGATGTGACTGTTTCTTTAAGGGGAGAGAGATGATACATGTTGACTGAGATGTGACTGTTTCTACAAGGGGAGAGAGATGATACATGTTGACTGAGATGTGACTGTTTCTACAAGGGGAGAGAGATGATACATGTTGACTGAGATGTGACTGTTTCTTTAAGGGGAGAGAGATGATACATGTTGACTGAGATGTGACTGTTTCTTTAAGGGGAGAGAGATGATACATGTTGACTGAGATGTGACTGTTTCTACAAGGGGAGAGAGATGATACATGTTGACTGAGATGTGACTGTTTCTATAAGGGGAGAGAGATGATACATGTTGACTGAGATGTGACTGTTTCTATAAGGGGAGAGAGATGATACATGTTGACTGAGATGTGACTGTTTCTACAAGGGGAGAGAGATGATACATGTTGACTGAGATGTGACTGTTTCTACAAGGGGAGAGAGATGATACATGTTGACTGAGATGTGACTGTTTCTATAAGGGGAGAGAGATGATACATGTTGACTGAGAAGTGACAGTTTCTATAAGGGGAGAGAGATGATACATGTTGACTGAGATGTGACTGTTTCTATAAGGGGAGAGAGATGATACATGTTGACTGAGATGTGACCATTTCCTCAGGAAGGAGAAATCTCTTCAGGGTGACTGTAGATCTAACGGAGGAGTATGTAGGTCGAGGTTGAGAGACAGGGTGAGGGAGGGAGGGGGGAGTCAGTGGGTCTATGCTGGGGGGTGTCCTCCCTCCCCCTGTATGGAGGGCTAACTAAGTGACTCACCTCTCTGGGGCAATGTGAAGTAAGGTAGAGGAGCGAGAGAGGGAGGGGGGAGTCTCGGGGGGCTAGTGGGTCGATTCTGGGCAGTGGCCTCTCCTCCCCTGAGCTCAGCCCACACCTCCCGATTCGCCCCCTGCCCTCCCCCCGACACCTCCAGGCGGAACCGATCTCTCCTTCCCCAGTGGCGGGTGGACACATCTTGGTGACGCACCACTCTGTGGGGAGAAAGAGGAAGTCGGGTCAGAGGACAGGAAGTCTCAGGTTGTGTCCAAAATGGCACCTTATTTCCTTATTCCCTGGTCAACAGTACTGCCCTGTAAAGGCCCTGGTCAACAGTACTGCCCTGTAAAGGCCCTGGTCAACAGTACTGCACTGTAAAGGCCCTGGTCAACAGTACTGCCCTGTAAAGGCCCTGGTCAACAGTACTGCACTATAAAGGCCCTGGTCAACAGTACTGCACTATAAAGGCCCTGGTCAACAGTACTGCACTATAAAGGCCCTGGTCAACAGTACTGCCCTATAAAGTCCCTGGTCAACAGTACTGCACTATAAAGGCCCTGGTCAACAGTACTGCCCTGTAAAGGCCCTGGTCAACAGTACTGCACTATAAAGGCCCTGGTCAACAGTACTGCCCTGTAAAGGCCCTGGTCAACAGTACTGCACTATAAAGGCCCTGGTCAACAGTACTGCACTGTAAAGGCCCTGGTCAACAGTACTGCCCTGTAAAGGCCCTGGTCAACAGTACTGCACTATAAAGTCCCTGGTCAACAGTACTGCACTGTAAAGGCCCTGGTCAACAGTACTGCACTATAAAGGCCCTGGTCAACAGTACTGCACTATAAAGGCCCTGGTCAACAGTACTGCACTGTAAAGGCCCTGGTCAACAGTACTGCCCTGTAAAGGCCCTGGTCAACAGTACTGCACTATAAAGGCCCTGGTCAACAGTACTGCACTGTAAAGGCCCTGGTCAACAGTACTGCACTATAAAGGCCCTGGTCAACAGTACTGCACTATAAAGGCCCTGGTCAACAGTACTGCACTATAAAGGCCCTGGTCAACAGTACTGCACTATAAAGTCCCTGGTCAACAGTACTGCCCTATAAAGGCCCTGGTCAACAGTACTGCCCTATAAAGGCCCTGGTCAACAGTACTGCCCTATAAAGGCCCTGTAAAGGCCCTGGTCAACAGTACTGCCCTGTAAAGGCCCTGGTCAACAGTACTGCCCTATAAAGGCCCTGGTCAACAGTACTGCACTATAAAGGCCCTGGTCAACAGTACTGCACAATAAAGGCCCTGGTCAACAGTACTGCACTACAAAGGCCCTGGTCAACAGAACTGCCCTATAAAGGCCGTGGTCAACAGTACTGCCCTATAAAGGCCCTGGTCAACAGTACTGCCCTATAAAGGCCCTGGTCAACAGTACTGCACTACAAAGGCCCTGGTCAACAGTACTGCCCTGTAAAGGCCCTGGTCAACAGTACTGCCCTATAAAGGCCCTGGTCAACAGTACTGCACTATAAAGGCCCTGGTCAACAGTACTGCACAATAAAGGCCCTGGTCAACAGTACTGCACTACAAAGGCCCTGGTCAACAGAACTGCCCTATAAAGGCCGTGGTCAACAGTACTGCCCTATAAAGGCCCTGGTCAACAGTACTGCCCTATAAAGGCCCTGGTCAACAGTACTGCCCTGTAAAGGCCCTGGTCAACAGTACTGAACTATAAAGGCCCTGGTCAACAGTACTGCCCTGTAAAGGCCATGGTCAACAGTACTGCACTATAAAGGCCCTGGTGAACAGTACTGCCCTATAAAGGCCATGGTCAACAGTACTGCACTATAAAGGCCCTGGTCAACAGTACTGCACTATAAAGGCCCTGGTCAACAGTACTGAACTATAAAGTCCCTGGTCAACAGTACTGCACTATAAAGGCCCTGGTCAACAGTACTGCCCTGTAAAGGCCCTGGTCAACAGTACTGCACTATAAAGGCCCTGGTCAACAGTATTGCCCTGTAAAGGCCCTGGTCAACAGTACTGCCTTATAAAGGCCCTGGTCAACAGTACTGCCCTATAAAGGCCCTGGTCAACAGTACTGCCCTGTAAAGGCACTGGTCAACAGTACTGAACTATAAAGGCCCTGGTCAACAGTACTGCCCTGTAAAGGCCATGGTCAACAGTACTGCACTATAAAGGCCCTGGTGAACAGTACTGCCCTATAAAGGCCATGGTCAACAGTACTGCACTATAAAGGCCCTGGTCAACAGTACTGCACTATAAAGGCCCTGGTCAACAGTACTGCACGATAAAGGCCCTGGTCAACAGTACTGCACTATAAAGGCCCTGGTCAACAGTACTGCCCTATAAAGGCCCTGGTCAACAGTACTGCCCTATAAAGGCCCTGGTCAACAGTACTGCACTATAAAGGCCCTGGTTAACAGTACTGCACTATAAAGGCCCTGGTCAACAGTACTGCCCTATAAATGCCCTGGTCAACAGTACTGCACTATAAAGGCCCTGGTCAACAGTACTGCCCTATAAAATCCTGGTCAACAGTACTGCCATGTAAAGGCCCTGGTCAACAGTACTGCTCTATAAAGGCCCTGGTCAACAGTACTGCACTATAAAGGCCCTGGTCAACAGTACTGCACTATAAAGGCCCTGGTCAACAGTACTGCCCTGTAAAGGCCCTGGTCAACAGTACTGCACTATAAAGGCCCTGGTCAACAGTACTGCCCTGTAAAGGCCCTGGTCAACAGTACTGCCCTATAAAGGCCCTGGTCAACAGTACTGCCCTGTAAAGGCCCTGGTCAACAGTACTGCACTATAAAGGACCTGGTCAACAGTACTGCACTATAAAGGCCCTGGTCAACAGTACTGTACTATAAAGGCCCTGGTGAACAGTACTGCCCTATAAAGGCCCTGGTCAACAGTACTGCACTATAAAGGCCCTGGTCAACAGTACTGCACTATAAAGGCCCTGGTCAACAGTACTGCACGATAAAGGCCCTGGTCAACAGTACTGCACTATAAAGGCCCTGGTCAACAGTACTGCCATGTAAAGGCCCTGGTCAACAGTACTGTCCTGTAAAGTCCCTGGTCAACAGTACTGCACTATAAAGGCCCTGGTCAACAGTACTGCACTATAAAGGCCCTGGTCAACAGCAATGCCCTGTAAAAGCCCTGGTCAACAGTACTGCCCTGTAAAGGCCCTGGTCAACAGTACTGCACTATAAAGGCCCTGGTCAACAGTACTGCACTATAAAGGCCCTGGTCAACAGTACTGCCCTGTAAAGGCGCTGGTCAACATTACTTCCCTGTAAAGGCCCTGGTCAACATTACTGCCCTGTAAAGGCCCTGGTCAACAGTACTGCCCTGTAAAGGCCCTGGTCAACAGTACTGCACTATAAAGGCCCTGGTCAACAGTACTGCCCTGTAAAGTCCCTGGTCAACAGTACTGCACTATAAATGCTCTGGTCAACAGTACTGCCCTATAAAGGCCCTGGTCAACAGTACTGAAGAATAACGGCCCTGGTGAACAGTACTGCACTATAAAGGCCCTGGTCAACAGTACTGCCCTGTAAAGGCCCTGGTCAACAGTACTGCCCTGTAAAGGCCCTGGTCAACAGTACTGCCCTGTAAAGGCCCTGGTCAACATTACTGCCCTGTAAAGGCCCTGGTCAACAGTACTGCCCTGTAAAGGCCCTGGTCAACAGTACCTCACTATAAAGGCTCTGGTCAACAGTACTGCCCTATAAAGGCCCTGGTCAACAGTACTGAAGAATAACGGCCCTGGTCAACAGTACTGCACTATAAAGGCCCTGGTCAACAGTACTGCCCTATAAAGGCCCTGGTCAACAGTACTGCACTATAAAGGCCCTGGTCAACAGTACTGCCCTGTAAAGGCCCTGGTCAACAGTACTGCCCTATAAAGGCCCTGGTCAACAGTACTGCACTGTAAAGGCCCTGGTCAACAGTACTGCACTATAAAGGCCCTGGTCAACAGTACTGCCCTATAAAGGCCCTGGTCAACAGTACTGCACTATAAAGTCCCTGGTCAACAGTACTGCACTATAAAGGCCCTGGTCAACAGTACTGCACGATAAACCCTATAAAGGCCCTGGTCAACAGTACTGCACGATAAAGTCCCTGGTTAACAGTACTGCACTATAAAGGCCCTGGTCAACAGTACTGCCCTATAAAGGCCCTGGTCAACAGTACTGTACTATAAAGGCCCTGGTCAACAGTACTGCCCTGTAAAGGCCCTGGTCAACAGTACTGTACTATAAAGGCCCTGGTCAACAGTACTGCCCTGTAAAGGCCCTGGTCAACAGTAATGCCCGATAAAGGCCCTGGTCAACAGTACTGCCCTATAAAGGCCCTGGTCAACAGTACTGCCCTATAAAGGCCCTGGTCAACAGTACTGCACTATAAAGGCCCTGGTCAACAGTACTTCCCTATAAAGGCCCTGGTCAACAGTACTGCACTATAAAGGCCCTGGTCAACAGTACTGCACTATAAAGGCACTGGTCAACAGTACTGCCCTGTAAAGGCCCTGGTCAACAGTACTGCCCTATAAAGGCCCTGGTCAACAGTACTTCCCTATAAAGGCCCTGGTCAACAGTACTGCACTATAAAGGCCCTGGTCAACAGTACTGCACTATAAAGGCCCTGGTCAACAGTACTGCACTATAAAGGCCCTGGTCAACAGTACTGCCCTGTAAAGGCCCTGGTCAACAGTACTGCCCTATAAAGGCCCTGGTCAACAGTACTGCACTATAAAGGCCCTGGTCAACAGTACTGCACTATAAAGGCCCTGGTCAACAGTACTGCCCTGTAAAGTCCCTGGTCAACAGTACTGCACTATGAAGGCCCTGGTCAACAGTACTGCACTATAAAGGCCATGGTCAACAGTACTGCCCTATAAAGGCCCTGGTCAACAGTACGGCCCTATAAAGGCCCTGGTCAATAGTACTGTACTATAAAGGCCCTGGTCAACAGTACTGCCCTGTAAAGGCCCTGGTCAACAGTAATGCCCGATAAAGGCCCTGGTCAACAGTACTGCCCTATAAAGGCCCTGGTCAACAGTACTGCCCTGTAAAGGCCCTGGTCAACAGTACTGCACTATAAAGGCCCTGGTCAACAGTACTGCCCTGTAAAGGCCCTGGTCAACAGTAATGCCCGATAAAGGCCCTGGTCAACAGTACTGCCCTATAAAGGCCCTGGTCAACAGTACTGCACTGTAAAGGCCCTGGTCAACAGTACTGCACTATAAAGGCCCTGGTCAACAGTACTGCCCTATAAAGGCCCTGGTCAACAGTACTGCACTATAAAGTCCCTGGTCAACAGTACTGCACTATAAAGGCCCTTGTCAACAGTACTGCACGATAAACCCTATAAAGGCCCTGGTCAACAGTACTGCACGATAAAGTCCCTGGTTAACAGTACTGCACTATAAAGGCCCTGGTCAACAGTACTGCCCTATAAAGGCCCTGGTCAACAGTACTGCACTGTAAAGGCCCTGGTCAACAGTACTGCCCTATAAAGGCCCTGGTCAACAGTACTGTACTATAAAGGCCCTGGTCAACAGTACTGCCCTGTAAAGGCCCTGGTCAACAGTACTGTACTATAAAGGCCCTGGTCAACAGTACTGCCCTGTAAAGGCCCTGGTCAACAGTAATGCCCGATAAAGGCCCTGGTCAACAGTACTGCCCTATAAAGGCCCTGGTCAACAGTACTGCCCTATAAAGGCCCTGGTCAACAGTACGGCCCTATAAAGGCCCTGGTCAACAGTACTGCACTATAAAGGCCCTGGTCAACAGTACTTCCCTATAAAGGCCCTGGTCAACAGTACTGCACTATAAAGGACCTGGTCAACAGTACTGCACTATAAAGGCACTGGTCAACAGTACTGCCCTGTAAAGTCCCTGGTCAACAGTACTGCACTATGAAGGCCCTGGTCAACAGTACTGCACTATAAAGGCCATGGTCAACAGTACTGCCCTATAAAGGCCCTGGTCAACAGTACGGCCCTATAAAGGCCCTGGTCAATAGTACTGTACTATAAAGGCCCTGGTCAACAGTACTGCCCTGTAAAGGCCCTGGTCAACAGTAATGCCCGATAAAGGCCCTGGTCAACAGTACTGCCCTATAAAGGCCCTGGTCAACAGTACTGCCCTGTAAAGGCCCTGGTCAACAGTACTGCCCTATAAAGGCCCTGGTCAACAGTACTGCCCTATAAAGGCCCTGGTCAACAGTACTGCCCTATAAAGGCCCTGGTCAACAGTACTGCCCTATAAAGGCCCTGGTCAACAGTACTGCCCTGTAAAGGCCCTGGTCAACAGTACTGCACTATAAAGGCCCTGGTCAACAGTACTTCCCTATAAAGGCCCTGGTCAACAGTACTGCACTATAAAGGACCTGGTCAACAGTACTGCACTATAAAGGCACTGGTCAACAGTACTGCCCTGTAAAGTCCCTGGTCAACAGTACTGCACTATGAAGGCCCTGGTCAACAGTACTGCACTATAAAGGCCATGGTCAACAGTACTGCCCTATAAAGGCCCTGGTCAACAGTACGGCTCTATAAAGGCCCTGGTCAATAGTACTGTACTATAAAGGCCCTGGTCAACAGTACTGCCCTGTAAAGGCCCTGGTCAACAGTAATGCCCGATAAAGGCCCTGGTCAACAGTACTGCCCTATAAAGGCCCTGGTCAACAGTACTGCCCTGTAAAGGCCCTGGTCAACAGTACTGCCCTATAAAGGCCCTGGTCAACAGTACTGCCCTATAAAGGCCCTGGTCAACAGTACTGCCCTATAAAGGCCCTGGTCAACAGTACTGCCCTATAAAGGCCAGGGAATAGGGCGTCATTTCAACTCTCTGCTATTCCAAATAAAGCCAATAACAACTTATAAAGGCTTTATAGAGCCATCATAAGCACTACATACAGTGTGTTGTATTTGGATTATGCTTAATGATACTCACAGGTCAACACAGGACTTGGCTCTGACACTGCCCTCTGCCTCCACCACTGAATACAGAGATGGGGCTGTACACAACACTATAGAGAGAGATGTCAGAGGTTAGAGGTCAGGGGTTAAAGGTCGACGCAGGACTTGGCTCTCAGGCTGCTCTCTGCCTCTACCATAGAATACAGAGACGTTCACAACAGGTCAGGGGTTGGAGGTCAGAGGTAGGTATGGTTCTTACTCTTGAATCTGATGGTGAAGGTGTAAGGGTTGTAGAGAGTCAGGACTCTCCTGTGGGAACTCCTCTGATCAGAGTAGAACACCAGTTCAGATGGAAACAGGAAAATAGGAAGAGGGCTGGGAGGAGACGGGGGAGGAGATGGGAAGGCAGGGTCATCTCTCTCAGCCTTCCGCTTTACCACCCCAACCTCAGCCCTGTCCCTGGACCCGCTCTCCTGCCCTTTCATTGGCTGCTGCTGCATGACGACGGGTCCTTAGTCATGATCTGATTGGCTCATAAACGGAGTGGCTGTGACGTTACAACAGCGACATCTGTCGGCCAGGGGGAGACGGTGCAGGAGGAGAGATCGCTTTCGGTTATTGAAAATTACAGTAATTTCATCTGGTATTCATTTTAGATAAGGTTACTCGTCTGAGAGGTTTAAAAACAGGGCTTTATTTCAGATAACGTTATTCCTCATATCTTTGTGATTCCTGCAGATGGATGTGGACTTCGTTTCCGCATCTATTCCCTCGTCATGCTGTTATTCCTCCATCTCACAGTTAGCTAATGTTACCTGGTTGCCATCTGTGTGTCTAGTTAATTAAAACAATGTATCCACACCGACTGGCTTCACCAAGTTATCCCGAACGCTACAACCAAACTTCTGTCTGTAGCTATAAGGTAACGTAACGTTAATAACAGGCTGCAGATAGCGAGCTTAACGAAGATCTCTGCGCACAAAACATGCCATATATAGGCTAACAAAAAAAACACCCTGACCTGTTATAGTAATTATCACTACTGTATAGACGGTTAAAACATACACAAGTACAGTAAAGTAGAGATCGTTCACCAATGTACCTCTCTCCTATCTTTCTGTGCAGGTTCTACTTCAGAACCCTCCCTTTGAAATGCACCAATGAAGGAAGCGTACTAAGTCAATGCTGCCGTTTCATTGGTAATTTCTCGTGTCCATCTGAGTGTTTTTCCGTGTTTACGTTTTGTGTAGTGACAGCGCCAACGCCCGCCTTTCCTGTCCACTGATTGGTTTGCCTGGAGAGGCGTGATGCGCTGAACGGACTGCGGTAGAGTTCAAGTATGGGTAACTGCATTACAGTAACTAAGATACCGTTTTAAAGCGGCATACAGGTCTGCTCTGACTTACTTTACAACTGTTATTGTTCTATTTACATATGCATACCTATTTCCAAATGACAAACGTCTTAGGATTGTATGTCTATATCTTTCCTTTTTTTTGACCTCTTGGTTTTTTATGATCATCTTTCATATAGAATAGTAGATACCCCTTTATATTTTTTATTATTATTTTGTATTTATTTATTTTTGTTTCTCATTATAGTCCCTGATTACACTAAAGAGGGTTTTATTCTCTCTTACTATTGAGAACACTTGGTTTGGTCTTGAAAATCATTTTCTGTTGAGTTAAATTTAAAAAAACTGGATAACAACTAGCTCAGAGTTTATGATATGAGATATTTTCACTTCAGGTTGACTTAAATGGTGCAGATCTCGGTTCCTTATCGATTACGTTTACTTCTCCTGCGTTTTTGACTCATCCTACAGTTTATACGTTTATATAATCTTTGTTGTTTAGTCTTTGTCTATAGTGTCTCTTAATGCTAGAGGGTGTTGTGTTGTCTTTGTCTATAGTGTCTCTTAATGCTAGAGGGTGTTGTGTTGTCTGTCTATAGTGTCTCTTAAAGCTAGGGTGTTGTGTTGTCTGTCTATAGTGTCTCTTAAAGCTAGAGGGTGTTGTGTTGTCTGTCTATAGTGTCTCTTAAAGCTAGAGGGTGTTGTCTTTGTCTATAGTGTCTCTTAATGCTAGAGGGTGTTGTGTTGTCTGTCTATAGTTTCTCTTAAAGCTAGAGGGTGTTGTGTTGTCTTTGTCTATAGTTTCTCTTAATGCTAGAGGGTGTTGTCTTTGTCTATAGTTTCTCTTAATGCCAGAGGGTGTTGTCTTTGTCTATAGTGTCTCTTAATGCTAGAGGGTGTTGTCTTTTTCTATAGTGTCTCTTAATGCTAAAGGGTGTTGTCTTTGTCTATAGTGTCTCTTAATGCTAGAGGGTGGTGTCTTTGTCTATAGTGTCTCTTAATGCTAGAGGGTGTTGTGTTGTCTGTCTATAGTGTCTCTTAAAGCTAGAGGGTGTTGTCTTTGTCTATAGTTTCTCTTAAAGCTAGAGGGTGTTGTGTTGTCTTTGTCTATAGTTTCTCTTAAAGCTAGAGGGTGTTGTGTTGTCTTTGTCTATAGTGTCTCTTAATGCTAGAGGGTGTTGTCTGTCTATAGTTTCTCTTAAAGCTAGAGGGTGTTGTGTCGTCTTTGTCTATAGTGTCTCTTAAAGCTAGGGGGTGTTGTGTTGTCTTTGTCTATAGTGTCTCTTAATGCTAGACGGTGTTGTCTTTGTCTATAGTGTCTCTTAATGCCAGAGGGTGTTGTCTTTGTCTATAGTGTCTCTTAATGCTAGAGGGTGTTGTCTTTTTCTATAGTGTCTCTTAATGCTAAAGGGTGTTGTCTTTGTCTATAGTGTCCAATCAGAATTTGGGTTTAATACTTTTTATGGAAAAGTTTGATCTTATTGATATATAAATGGACTCCGTTTATATATAGCGGTCTAAGGCACTGCATTTCAGAGCAAGAGGCGTCACTACAGTCCCTGGTTCGAATCCAGAGACACATCCGGACGTGATTGGGAGTCCCATGGGGCAGTGCACAATTGGCCCAGCGACGTCTGGGGTAGGCCGTCATTGTAAATAAGAATGTGTTCTTAACTGGCTTGCCTAGTTAAATAAAGGTTAATTAAATAAAATAGAAAACAAACACAGGCTTAGATCGTGTACATTTTGTTCTATGATAATATCAGTCATTTAACCTGACCTTTATGAATTATGAAGCCTTTGCGATGTATGTGTTTTTATTATTACATAAATTTTTCAAAATTCACAAAAATGTACGTTAGTCATTGGGAAAATATTTACCAAAGATATTCTAGTGATGTAAAGATACACAACTCTCCTCTAACCTGTTTTGTAGTCTACTGTTACATAATTCATTCTCGAAACAACTTGAATAAGACAATACAATTGTTGAGACAGATCTAATATACCTTAATAAATTAAAGTATATTTTCAGCTATGAAGCTTATGCCTCGATAACACCGACATTGTTTTGCGTTTTGAACACTATAACTACATTCATTTCCAATGTAACGCTGCGTTTGCCTTGCAGCATTGCATTGCAGAAACAGTGCGTTCTGTGTGTGCGTACATTGTATTTATTGAACGTATGTATCAAATTGTTTGCTTTACGGCTTGACAGAAATGGTAGCAGAAGGTGAATGCTAAACTTTTGTTACACACATATCCAGATGATGCTGCGACCCATTTTGCGAATAATCACTGTCGATGTGATCCTGTGTGCTCAATCCCGGCAGACCCCTCGACGTTCCTTATTAGACCACCCACTTCCTCTGTCTCCATGTGTGCGCACCCCCGTGTGTCACCTTGCTCCGCAGCCAGAGGTAAAGTACCGACCAGCAGCTGTAGTTCCGCGTGAGGCCAGAACCAGTGCTGTTACCGGTAACCGACAGAAACAAAATGGCTGAATCTTCCAAACCGATGACCTCTCCAAAGGCTATCAAGTTCCTCTTCGGAGGCTTGGCGGGGTAGGTACCAGGGTTACTACAAGCCTCACTCCGATCACATGCACACAATTGCCTGAAGATACTTTAAACTAAGCTGCACTTGGGTCGGAAGGCAATATGGTTACATTGAGTACAGTTACATGCACACAACAATACGATTATTGTGGCTAGTCAGATTAATATAATAGTTTGATTTAAACGTGTACATGCTTTGCAAGAAGAACGATTTGCCTAATAATCGATTCCCATAGGAAATACACACCTGTCTCTAACATGTAGGCTTCCCAAACAGTCCCATTACACATCACAAGTCCGAATGTTTAATAAACTTTTATTTCAGTATACTTTTACCTGTTGTAATCTTGTCCAATTTGGTCCCTATGTCGGAGTGTAATCTGATACAAAATATGGACAGGGAAGCTATCAATCCGACCTTTAGTGACAACATTCAGTTACGTTCGGCAATTGTTTTCAAATTGTGCATCACATGATTGACAATACTCACTGGAATTATAAACCATGTATCTACCGGGAACAAGGACCAACAGCACAACCGGTAAAGTACTTTTAAATAGCATTGTATTCAACATTCTGGCCAGACTATTGCTCTTTTTTTCAGCGACTTCTATTGATCTTTTTATTCAACTAGGCAAGTCACTTAAAAACAAATTCTTATTTACAATGACGGCCTAGGAACAGTGCCTTGTTCAGGGCAGAATGACAGATTTTAACCTTGTCAGCTTGGCGATTCAATCCAGCAACCTTTTGGTTACTGGCCAACACTCTAACCACTCTAACCACTCTAACCACTCTAACCACTCTAACCACTATGGCTACCTGCCGCCCTACTTTCAGACTGATATCCATAGATTATCCATAGTATCAAACATCAGATTTAAGATTTAAGGATGCCTGATGACCCAAGGGGGTGGATAAGTTGTAATATCACCTGAGATAAGGATGCCTGATGACCCAAGGGTGGATAAGTTGTAATATCATTTGGGATAAGGATGCCTGATGACCCAAGGGTGAATGGATTGCTTAATATCACGGGGATAAGGATGCCTGATGACCCAAGGCCAGATAAGTTGTAATATCATTTGGGATAAGGATGCCTGATGACCCAAGGGTGGATAAGTTGTAATATCACCT